>NC_135762.1:25462296-25467296 GCF_052425735.1 Oculina patagonica
AACCATAGTTAATATGGTCAAAATTTGGCCCGATTAACCATGGTTAAAATAGTCAAAATTTGGCCCAATTAACCATGGTTAAAATGGTCAAACTTTGGCTCAATTAACCATGGTTAAATTGGTCAAAATTTGGCCCTATTAACCATGGTTTGAATGGTTAAAATTTGGCCCAATTAACCATGGTTAAAATGGTCAAAATTTGGCCCAATTAACCATGGTTAAAATGGTCAAAATTTGGCCCAATTAACCATGGTTAAAATGGTCAAAATTTGGCCCAATTAACCATGGTTAAAATGGTCAAAATTTGGCCCAATTAACCATGGTTAAAATGGTCAAAATTTGGCCCAATTAACCATGGTTAAAATGGTCAAAATTTGGCCCAATTAACCATGGTTAAAATGGTCAAAATTTGGCCTAATTCATCATGGTTAAAATGGTCAAAATTTGACCCAATTAACCATGGTTAAAATGATCAAAATTTGGCAAAATTTGGCCCAATTAACCATGGTTAAAATGGTCCAAGTGTGGCTCAATTAACCATGGTTAAAATGGTCAAAATTTGGCCTAATTCACCATGGTTAAAATGGTCAAAATTTGACCCAATTAACCATGGTTAAAATAATCAAAATTTGGCCCAATTAACCATGGTTAAATTGGTCCAAATTTGGCTCAATTAACCATGGTTAAAATGGTCAAAATTTGGCCCAATTAACCATGGTTAAAATGATCAAAATTTGGCCCAATTAACCATGGTAAAATCCCATGGCCACCATGGTTAAAATGGTCTCAATTTGGCCCAATTAACCATGGTTAAAATGGTCAAAATGTGGCCCAATTAACCATGGTTAAAATGGTCAAAATTTGGCCCAATTCACCATGGTTAAAATGGTCAAAATTTGGCCCAATTAACCATGGTTAAAATAATAATCAAAATTTGGCTCAATTAACCATGGTTAAATTGGTCAAAATTTGGCTCAATTAACCATGGTTTGAATGGTTAAAATTTGGCCCAATTAACCATGGTTAAAATGATCAAAATTTGGCCCAATTAACCATGGTAAAATGGTCCCAATTTGGCTCAATTAACCATGGTTAAAATGGTCTCAATTTGGCACAATTAACCATAGTTAATATGGTCAAAATTTGCCGATTATGGTAAAATAGTCAAAATTTGGCCCAATTAACCATGGTTAAAATGGTCAAACTTTGGCTCAATTAACCATGGTTAAATTGGTCAAAATTTGGCCCTATTAACCATGGTTTGAATGGTTAAAATTTGGCCCAATTAACCATGGTTAAAATGGTCAAAATTTGGCCCAATTAACCATGGTTAAAATGGTCAAAATTTGGCCCAATTAACCATGGTTAAAATGGTCAAAATTTGGCCCAATTAACCATGGTTAAAATGGTCAAAATTTGGCCAAATTAACCATGGTTAAAATGGTCAAAATTTGGCCCAATTAATCATGGTTAAAATGGTCAAAATTTGGCCCAATTAACCATGGTTAAAATGGTCAAAATTTGGCCTAATTCACCATGGTTAAAATGGTCAAAATTTGACCCAATTAACCATGGTTAAAATGATCAAAATTTGGCAAAATTTGGCCCAATTAACCATGGTTAAAATGGTCCAAATGTGGCTCAATTAACCATGGTTAAAATGGTCAAAATTTGGCCTAATTCACCATGGTTAAAATGGTCAAAATTTGACCCAATTAACCATGGTTAAAATAATCAAAATTTGGCCCAATTAACCATGGTTAAATTAATCAAAATTTGGCTCAATTAACCATGGTTAAAATGGTCAAAATTTGGCCCAATTAACCATGGTTAAAATGATCAAAATTTGGCCCAATTAACCATGGTAAATGGTCCCAATTTGGCTCAATTAACCATGGTTAAAATGGTCTCAATTTGGCACAATTAACCATAGTTAATATGGTCAAAATTTGGCCCGATTAACCATGGTTAAAATAGTCAAAATTTGGCCCAATTAACCATGGTTAAAATGGTCAAAATTTGGCCCAATTAACCATGGTTAAAATGGTCAAACTTTGGCTCAATTAACCATGGTTAAATTGGTCAAAATTTGGCCCTATTAACCATGGTTTGAATAGTTAAAATTTGGCCCAATTAACCATGGTTAAAATGGTCAAAATTTGGCCCAATTAACCATGGTTAAAATGGTCAAAATTTGGCCCAATTAACCATGGTTAAAATGGTCAAAATTTGGCCCAATTAACCATAGTTAAAATGGTCAAAATTTGGCTCAATTAACCATGGTTAAAATGGTCAAAATTTGGCCTAATTCACCATGGTTAAAATGGTCAAAATTTGACCCAATTAACCATGGTTAAAATGATCAAAATTTGGCCCAATTAACCATGGTTAAATTGGTCCCAATTTGGCTCAATTAACCATGGTTAAAATGGTCAAAATTTGGCACAAATTAACCATAGTTAATATGGTCAAAATTTGGCCCGATTAACCATGGTTAAAATAGTCAAAATTTGACCCAATTAGCCATGGTTAAAATGGTCAAAATTTGGCCCAATTAACCATGGTTAAAATGGTCACAATTTGACCCAATAAACCATGGTTAAAATGGTCGAAATTGGCCCAATTAACCATGGTTAAAATGGTCAAAATTTGGCCAAATTAACCATGGTTAAAATGATCAAAATTTGGCCCAATTAACCATGGTTAAAATGATCAAAATTTGGCCCAATTAACCATGGTTAAAATGATCAAAATTTGGCCCAATTAACCATGGTTAAAATGGTCAAAATTTGGCCCAATTAACCATGGTTAAAATGGTCAAAATTTGGCTCAATTAACCATGGTTAAAATGGTCAAAATTTGGCCCAATTAACCATGGTTAAAATGGTCAAAATTTGGCCCAATTAACCATGGTTAAAATGGTCAAAATTTGGCCCAATTAACCATGGTTAAAATGGTCAAAATTTGGCCCAATTAACCATGGTTAAAATGGTCAAAATTTGACCCAATTACTACTTTCTACTATTAGCGTAGCTAAAACACGCATTGCAAGAACATACTACCTAAATTTAATTTATTTCTGTAGAAAATACACCATATTTACTAAATTTTATGAATTAATGCTACAAAAAGTGCTTAAATTTGCTAATTATGCCGTGGCAGTGTTCGTTTAAAAAATTATACTTTTTTGCCCCAATTATGCCAAACATTATGCTAGCACAATCCGCCAATCAAGCCCTAGTTTCATCTATACGCTTTAACCTTTTAATTCTTTATTTGAAACCATTCACCATCAATCGATTCTTTGGATTTTTTCTCTTGGGGAGAGGGGTAGGGGGCAAGATTCATATCGCAGCGCAACCGGAACGGGCAACTTTTTTAACGCCCACTTTAGACACTTAGTTTTTTTTTCCGAATTTTATTAGAGAGAAAAAGGGGAATTGCGAGGCGGAGTCGAACCCGGGTCGTCTGACTAAAGAGCGAGTGTAATCCAAGATATCGTAAATTTAACTCGATAAGTAGAAGAGCTAACCGTAAACATTCTAACCGAAGTGCATAGTAGGCTAACCGGTTACTAGTTAGCAGTCGATGATCGAAAGTAGCGGTCACTTTGAAGTGGGCGTAAAAAAAACACTTCGAATGTACCGTGGTCGTTACGGTAACCGTAAAGGTCTGACTGGAATCCTGATAAGAATTTCGACACTTCCAATTAGCAGGTACAATTAGTAGGAGCGCGTTTTAATAATTACCGTACCCAAATTCGCAAGTAGCCAATCAGAAGCGCGATCTACTGCCCTGATATCCGACGTTATCAAGTCACTGACCTGATATGCCACCATAGTAGTGTTACTGTACGATGAATTAAAAAGAGGTTTTACCAATAAAACAGAACTTCATAATTTAAATTTAGCGGTGTTTAGCGGTTGTAAAAAGAGAAAAACTTTCCCGTCAACTAAACTTGAGCGCGCTTACGTGACGAAGTACGTCAATGACACAAGTTAATTTGTCCTTAGAGCCAATCATTGTCAAGTATTTTATTTCAAAAGTTATTATTTGCAAACATCCTTTTACGTATCTCACATTTTATCAGCCCCTGTGTAAAGTTTGTATTGCAAACCGAAGTATAGAGCAGAGTTTTCCAATACATTTTAGTTGTTTTATCCATTTTGTTTATTTTTGGCCGCTGTCGCCGTCAGGATCATGCAGTTTGCCGTCTATATTATCCGTGGTGATTATGAATGATTACATAAGAGGTGTGATAAGGTGTTCAGAAAATTGTATACAGCAGAAAATTACACTAACAAAGGATCCAGGCATGTCAATGTTTCTTAATAAAAACATTGAAGACATTGAATGCGGGAAACAAACTCACACTGACAAATGGTCAGCCATGGTGACTTTTTCGCGGTCCGTTCATCTCTTGCCAGTACTGTGGCCTCTTTCGATATGTATTACCATCATAACACCATACATCATAGCCGTGTCGTTGAATCATGTGTACCCGTTTTTGCCAAGCATCAGTAAAACGGCAGCGTATGAACCGGAGGGGTCAATCTTCGGTTTAATGATGGCGTTGGTGGCGTTGTTTGGTTTCATGTGCTTATTCTCCCGCTATCTCCAGCTTGATGCAGTGGTACAGGACAGTCTGAAGCAAGATGTTCTACAAAAGGTCATGAAGTTAAACAAGGTAGCTTTGCCTTTTGGGATTTCGTGCCTCTTTGGTGTTATTGTCGTGGCGAATATTCAATCTAATTTGCGCGAGGTACGTTTAGTTTTCTGTGCGGTACATTGAATGCATATTTCTGTGCGCGTATCTATTGCGTGTAGACCCATGTAGACACTATTTCCGTTTAGTTCTCTTTGAACACTGTAATTTTACAGTAATATTCTACAGAGTTATTACTAATCCAAGTGTGAAAACACAAAAATTATCTATTGTTATGCTGTACTTTTTAATATGCCAACTCCGTTTTTTTTTTTGAAGCCCGGTTGCTGTACGT
>NC_135762.1:25472296-25499796 GCF_052425735.1 Oculina patagonica
CATTCTTATAAGCACCCCTATTCTAAAGAGTGCCCCTATTGTAGATAACTGCCCCTACTGAAGTCACTGACGTCAACTAGATAAACTCCTGACCGTTCACCGTACAGTTCATGTATATATTTACTGTTAAAATGAACAATTATTTTAAAAGTAACTGAACTTTTAACCATTTCTAACTGTTACAGTTCCTGTTATTGTTAGATACATTTGGTTGTTTCTCAAAAAATTAAATAAGCGCCCTGTCCCGAATAAGCGCCCTCCCTTGAGGTGCCAAAATAAAATAAGCGCCCCGGGCGCTAAATCGAATCATTACGGTAAACCTACTACTTACGATGTTTTTGACGATTTTTCGAAGCAGATTTCCGACAATTTTACGAAGATTTCCGAAGATTTTTAAAATGTTGTCAGAAGGTCGTACGAATGATTACGAACATTTCCCGAACTTTTCCGGAAATGTCCGAAGTTTCCCGAAGATTGCCGAAGAAGATCCGAAGATTTTTCGACTTAATATCGATAAATTTGGCTCATTGAGCATTGAAACACGGCAAACTCTGCGAGCTGATTGGTCAAAAAGGATATCACACATGTGTGGATATCATTTTTATCCACACATGTGTGATACCATTTTTCTTGATTTGCTACCACCCGCTATACCACTGCAGTTTATATAATAAAGTTGCTTACATTAGTAACAACTTAAAGAATTATTTAAAATGAGTTTAAGAAATATATAACCATTTACATTTTTCGATGTTTAAACTTTAAACTTATAGTAAGTCAATTTATGTAATGTTTGGCTGTCACGAGGAAATGAGGTAAGGTCTCTTCTTCCTACTTATCAGTATATATTTTTTTCGTTTGTTCAGGTAAGCCTCGACGTCAATGGCGAAATCAAGACTGGATTCTCTCTTGCCAAACTTCATGACGCCGGGACCGCATTACTGCTTGTCAGCGGTGTACTCTACTACTGGTTCCAGACCATTATTAGCTACCACGTGGTCAAAGTTGGCCTCAATTCCAAGTGCATGTTCGTCTTTAGACTTGCTGTGTCCTGCACCATGACTTTCACTGGAGTTGGATATCCGTTCTTTAAATGGTTTTCAGACACGATGTTCAGCGGAAATACGGCACAATGGCGCCCAAGCGACGGTGGATACACTTTGCACGTGATTAACAGCGCGGGGGAATGGGTCGCATGTTTGTGTCTGGCAATCTACGCTGCGTCGTTTTATAAAGAGTTCCAAACGTTTTCCATTGAAGTTTGCGGTGTTAAAAACAATGAATTAATCAAAGATCTCTTCGAGATATCGACTTTTTTTGCATGAAGTTAGTATGAGTAGAAGGTTTATCCTGGGCATTGTTGTTCGAACATATCATGGAAGAATTCAAACGTCTTTCAGTTCAAGCTTTTTTTTTTATTTTCGCGGAGTAAATGCTGTACTTGTCAGTCGCGACGGCTGGGTGCTTTGCGACTCATATACTTTGGCTTGGTTAAAAAAGGTAAACTTTGACGTTTGCCTTTAACATGTTTAATCGAAATAGTTGTTTCCTTTCGAGTTAGAAAGATTTCTACTCGGCTTAATGCAGAAAAATAACGCCTGATCGCAGGAAAGGTTACGCACGACAGAGTTACCTTTTGTCTCGTCACGCAATCTTAACCCCACATTGAGAGTTAAATTTTCGTTTGGATATTACCAAAAGCCGCTTCTCCTCGTTATTCTTTACCTTACGGCTACACATCCCATTTCTAACGACTACATTTCCAGCAAAACAGTTGCTGTTTATTTTTCTAATGGCGATGTATTAACTTCTGAACGGAAGAAACGTTTAACGTTTACTGCTTCCACCGGAAGTAATTTCACAACAGGCTACAAAACCGACACTTAAAAGAAGACCAGCAACTGCAAGTCTACAATGTACAAGACCAGTTTTCTGTTTTAAAGAAATGCCGCACGAAGTTGGACTGTTTAATTACTAGTAATTATTAGAAACATAAAGCCGAAACTTAACACGCAATCAGATTCTGTGCGTGCTAAACTGTTTATAAATCTTAATATGCTAATATATTATCACACCCTAGATCACTATATAAGCCTGAACTCCGTATTATAGTTTTAACTTGATAATGATGACATGGCGTCATCGAAACGTTGTTCTATTTTCCTATCGCTTATTTTACTTCTCAAATGTTTCACAAAACATTTTGTTATTCGAAAGCTACAAAAACACTTATAAATTTAATGATGTTGCAATTAGCGAAGCGCACTAATGACGTCACAGAATTTGACCCCCGGTGTGAGTCAAAATTCGGACAAACAAACCGCTCTGTAAGAGCAATGTATGGTTGGCGGGCACTTTGGAGGCATATTTAGCGATTGTTTCACAAAACCATGGCCAGATTGGCTCGGACTTCGGAAAGCCTTACCTGTGCAACGTAGAAAGCTCAAACCGTGGTTTGAAACAAAAGGTTTGTCAAACAGAGCGATTATTCTGATTATTCAATAAATGTGTAAAATGTTTTACTCTCAGTTATTGAATGGATTATAAAGGCCCGATTTGCTGCCGGGATTTGCTGAAAGAAAACATTTATTTTTATGAGAAATGCAAAGCGTTTACACTGTTCTTAGCATAATATTTTCGCCCTCTATCTATCATGTGTCGAAACAGATCGGATGGCCGGCGATCAGTGCCGTCAAATTCGGGAAGAATTCTGAACTTCTTGCAACCGACGATCTTTCCGGTGCCTAAATGAAGCAAACATACAAGTGCTATCCTTCGCAATTATATAATTCGATAGTAATTCACTATCCGCCGCTTAAATTTCTCGGCAGCCTGAATAATTTTGCCGAGTGGAAATCAAGGTGTCATTACCGGATCTTCGACTAATAAATTCAATTTTGGGCCATTTTTTGGATACCTTCAATCTGTTTTTCACTTACTAAAGCAAAAATGTTTGAAATCTATCATTTTTCGAGCCTTTCGAGAATCTCGGCCTCAAATTGTGCCTTTCTCGCCCTTTTTTTCTTGTCAAGAATGCGTCCCCTCCATACAAAGCCTTTGCCAAAACTAAAATTGTTGTCCGACTCACGACTCACTGTGGTGAAATCTATTTTTAGTAATAGTGCGCTTTGCTAGATGATGTTGCAATTCTAAATTGTGCAACTCATCAGAAATAATCAATTGTCATGAAATGAGTTCCTTTTGGTTAACTATTAGCAACGTTTAAGTGTGTTCGTGCGGGTAATGTTTGACCTCCTGACCTCTTTCAGTGCTTTGGCTAAATTAAAGGCACGGCGCCGCACAGTAAAATCTTTAGAAAAGCAGTCACTTGAGAAACACACAAGTCGTGTTTGCGTTAGTCACGGAGTGAACGTGACATGAATTTCCTTTTGCACGTCATCTTTTGCTTATTAAAACCACATGCCTAGCCGGAAAAATGCCTGCTTAGCATGCAAATATTTATTTTGTTCCGAATGTTCAATAAAATAACCCAAACCAGTTCATTTAAAAGAAAGCCAAATCAAGCCAAAATAAAGAGTAGACTATAAAGGCTATCCCATTGTGTTTCTCCGTTTAGCGTCTTCCGACAAGCTTTTGGTAATTCCCCTGACGCAATGACGTGAATCCCGTGCTTTGACACATTCTTGCTGAGCTTGCAACTTACGTTTCGATAACGTTTCGATTCTCAAAATACCGTAAACTCAAAACAAAAATTGGGATATCCAGAAAATAAGTCGTTGTTTTGCAATATTTAACACGTTCCGGGTAAATTGTACGACTACACACTTGTAAATTAGGAGTTGTGGCACAAACCGTGACAACTCGCTCGGCTCGCCCAGGCTCGCCTCGCTCCTTGTCACAATTTGTGTCCACAACTCCTAATTTACAAGTGTGCGCGGAACGCAAGACGCCTTTCTTACCCCACTCGCGAAACGAGTTGCAAAAAAGGCGTTGGCGGCACCTCTAACGGCCCGCAGCAACAGAGAGCGCCACCTGTGTGCTAGATTTATTTTTCAATTGAACAAATATTTTTCTTTAGTATATGCAACAGATGGCTGCCGCAAGATATTCGTCAGAAGTTTTGCAAGCTATGATGGAGGAAAACCTCCGTGAATTTCAAAGAAACCCCCAAAGAAATTTGTCTTTTTTATTGGAACACAACGATTTTAACGAATGGCTCCGTGTATGGAAAATGAACATACCGGAAGCTAACGAAAACAACAAAGATCTTTACATTTTTGCAAGAAAAGACAAGAAAAAGTTTTATGATCTTTTAGTAAGCGAAATTGATGACTTACGAAGCTTAAAAGCAAGCTTTGGACTTGAAGTTAAATTTTCGATACAAAGAGACGGAGTTACGCAACACATGAACCACTATTTCAGTGAAAGAGAACCGCACGTGTTTTCTAAAAACACCAAAGAAGAAATCGAAAAAGAGTTTGTCAGATTTATCGAAAAAGCAAAGGGAGAAATTGAGGCTTGGTCAGAGAAGGGCTCGGGGTGGAAAATTGAAAGAATAGAAATGGCGTATATCAATGTCGCGCGTTATCAGCCATTGAGAGGGGGGAGTTATCTGCCTTTACCACCAAAATTGGCAAACAAAAAAGCAGTTATTAACGTGCAAAACAGGGATAACGAATGTTTGAAATGGGCTTTGAGAGCTGCATTATTTCCGCCAAGAGATGGGAAAAATCCGCAAAGAACAAGCAGATACCCAGTTGACGACGGAATAAACTACAATGGAATCGATTTTCCAACGCCTCTAAAGCAGATTGACAGGCTTGAGGCGAAAAACAACAACCTTGCAATAAATGTGTTTGGATGGGAAGACGACTGTGTGATACCTCTCAGAACAAGCAAAAAAGAAAATAGCATTTCCCGTATAAACCTTATGTTAATTGAGTCAGGATTAATTCAGCACTACTGTTTTATAAAAAGAGTAAGCGCATTGCTCTACGATCAGACTAAATCACACAACAAAAAACACTTTTGCATGATGTGCTTGACCGGTTTTACAAGAGCAGACTTGCTCGAAAAGCACGAAGAAAACTGCAATGGAGTTAACGGCAGGCCAACAAGAATCGAAATGCCGGAAGAGGGGAAAAACACTCTTTCTTTTAAAAACTATCAAAAACAAATGAAAGCGCCTTTTGTAATTTACGCCGACTTTGAGGCATTGTTAAGAAAGATGCAAGGATGTAAACGCGAAACGCCCGAGGACCGCCAGAAGAGGAAAGATAAAGGAGAAGAACTAGAAGACTTGAAGAAAAAAAGCTACACAGAAAAGACAGAACAGCACGAAGCATGTGGATTTGCTTACACAGTTGTAAGGAGCGACGGCAAACACGAAAAACCTTACGTTTACAGGGGTGAAAACGCCGTTGAAGTGTTTTTGAACTGCCTTTTAAGTGAAGAGAAAAAAATAAGATTTGAATTGTCAAAGCAAAAACCCCTTGTGATGACTTCGGAAGACTGGGAAAAATTCAAAAATGCAACCGATTGCCACATTTGCGAAAAAACGCTGATGAAACAAAACTTTTTAGACTCGTTGCCGGTTTGGATTGGGTATTATGGTGAACTTAATTACTTTGGGCAGCTTCACAAAAAATGTTATTACAGCACGAAAAAAGCGGAGCAAAGCCTTGGTACCGAACACCACTATGAGCTAAAAAAGCTGACACAAAACACACACATAGTGGCCGCAAAAAACCAAAAAAAATGTTTGAAGTGCCACAAGCCGCTTATCCAGCCGAACTACAAAGATGTGGTAAAGGACCACTGCCACATAACAGGGAAGTTTCGAGGAGCCGCGCACAACATTTGTAACTTGATGATGAGAATAAATCCAAAAAATGTCCAAATACCAGTTGTATTTCACAACCTAAGGGGCTATGATGCGCACCATTTAATGCAGGCAATGTCAAAGATTTCAAAAGAGGCACAGAAAGAGGTAAAATGTGTCGCAAACAACATGGAAAAATACATCACATTTTCATTTGGCGGACTGCGTTTTATTGACAGCTTAAACTTTCTTCAAGGAAGTCTTGATTCACTTGTAACAGCGACACCGAAGGAGTCATTAAATATAACAAAATCTATTTCAACACAGTCTGATGAAAGTTTTGAACTTCTTTGCAAAAAGGGAATCTATCCTTACGAATACATGGACTCATGGGAAAGATTTAGCGAAACAAGTTTGCCTGAAAAAGAAAAGTTTTACAGCAAACTTAATGATGAGAACATAACGGATGAAGAGTACAAACACGCGCAAAACGTGTGGGAAACCTTTGGCTGCCAGACCCTGGGCGACTACCACGATTTGTACGTTAAGACAGACGTTTCTCTGTTGGCTGACGTTTTTGAAAACTTCCGAAAAATCTGTCTTGAGAAGTACGGGTTAGATCCCGCGAATTATTACACGACGCCAGGCCTTTCTTGGGACGCACTTTTGAAAAAGACAGGCGTGGAGCTTGAGTTACTTACGGACTATGAAATGCATCTTTTTGTTGAAAGGGGATTAAGAGGCGGAATTTCGATGGTAAGCAAGAGATATGCAAAGGCGAACAACCCTTATGTTGAGGGATTTGACCCGAGCCAGCCAAAAAAATACATAATTTACCTCGATGCGAATAACCTTTACGGGTGGGCAATGAGCAAGCCGCTCCCAAAAAGTGGTTTTAGATGGAAAAAGGTTATGCCGACAGAAAAAGAAATAATGACGAAAAAAGAGTTTGCAAAAGCTGGATGGATTTTAGAGGTGGACTTAGAATACCCGAAAGAGCTGCATGACGCCCACAACAGCTATCCATTAGCACCAGAGAAAAAGAAAATAAACAAAGAAATGTTTTCGCCTTACCAAAACAAAACAATAAAAAATCTTGATTTGCACCCGCCAGACACCGAAAAGCTTGTTTTAACTCTTGAAGACAAAACCAATTACGTCGTGCATTACCGAAACTTGCAGTTTTATCTAAAACAGGGAATGAAACTCAAAAAAGTGCACAGGGTCTTAGAGTTTGAACAAGAGGCGTGGATGGAGCCGTACATCCGGATGAACACAGAATTCCGAAAAGAAGCGAAAAGCGTCTTTGAAAAGAACTTTTACAAGCTAATGAATAACTCAGTTTTTGGAAAAACAATGGAAAACTTGAGAAACCGTGTAGACATAAGAATAGTGCGCAGCGACGAAAAAAAGAAAATAAGAAAATTAGTTGCAAGCCCATTGTATTCAAGGCATGTGATGTTTTCAAACGATCTGGTTGGAATAGACATGCGAAAAAGTAAGCTTTTTCTTAATAAACCGGTCTACACAGGCATGACCATCCTTGACGTAAGCAAGCTATGCATGTATGACTTCTTTTACAACCATCTGAAAAAGGAGTACGGAGAGCGTTGCGAGCTTTTGTATACAGACACAGACAGCCTTTTGCTTGAGATAGAAACAGAAGACGTTTACGCGGACATGGCAAAAAACATTGACAAGTACGACACAAGCGACTACCCAAAAGAGCATTCACTTCATTCAAACGAAAACAAAAAGGTGTTGGGAAAAATGAAAGACGAATGCGCAGGAAAACTAATTTCAGAGTGTGTTTGTTTGAGGCCAAAAATGTATTCAATAATGACAGAAGACAAAAAAAATATAAAAAAAGCAAAGGGGGTAAAAGAGTGTGTGACAAAGAATAAAATAGATCATGAAAACTTCAAAGATACACTTTTTCAAAACAAGGAAAGCTTTCACGAAATGCACATGCTAAGAAGCTATGCCCACGAGATGTATTCAATAGTGGTAAACAAAAAATCGCTGTCCCCCTTTGACTCAAAGCGATGGATATGTGAAGACGGAATACATACAAATGCTTACGGGTATAAGTTTTGCGAAACAGAACGTTTATAGCTTTTCTGAGCCCAAGGGGCTCAAGCACTAAGTGCTTGGTGGTAACTGTGTATTTGGAGGAATAACAAGCAATTCTTCACGCACGAAGCCGCGCTTTGGACCATCGTGCAAGTAATAAAGCACTGGCTGATTAGGTTTAGTAACAGACCTTTCAATGCTGTAGACTTTTAATGACCAAATCGGATCTGTAGCCCTTTTTACGCCGCCTTCCAGCTCGCCAGGTTGGTAGAGAAAGCGCACATTAACGAGAGAGGGGAGTTTTTTTTCTTTCTTGCCAACAGGCCTTGTATATTTTGAGGACGGTTTGGACGAAACAGCCTTTTCTTTGATTGCAGTAGCAGGTTTTTTTCCAGTAAGACTGGTTACTTCGTTGTTCAGAGCGGCAACAACTTCGGGTAGCCTTTTTACCCACGCTGTCGACCGCTGGCCAGATGGCAGGGTCATCTCGACACCGTACTGATAGCCAAACAGGCGCCCTGCCAGTGTTTGATTAAAACGTTCAACAATAGCTTGATCTCTGTGAATGTTAACACGCCCGCGTCTAATATAGGTTTTGTGATTTTCCATTTCTTTGGTAACAGCTCCCATGAATTCGCGACCAGGGTCAACTTGAAGCATCTGTGGCCATTTTAGTGCACTTCGCCTGTAAATTGTCTGAAAACCTTTTGCAACCTCAGTTGAATCTTTGGAGGTCAAAGGCTCGGCCTCTTTGAATCGGCTGGCAACGTCAACAACAGTCAGCGCGTATTTGTAAACTTTTCGCCCTCGCGGCAGTTTGTCGTGTGGCAGAAAAAGAAGGTCCGCCTGGTGGACCGCGTTTGGAGAAGAAACATCGAATTTTGGGCGAGGAACGTATCGTGGTGCCGGAAGGTAGATCTGCCAAAGGGCCTGCTTAACTAGCCACTTTTTTGCGGCATCTTCGGAAACCTTGGCAGCCTCGGCTAATTTTTTTATCGCAGCAATTCCCTTCCAATAGCCCTGGGGGCTATAGTAGACTTTTGAGATCTTTGCATCCATGCGTATACAAGAAAAAAAAGAAACGTTTAAAGAAACCGAAAGGCAGCGTACCCAAGAGCAAGAGCGCCTGCGCCAACAAACATCAGTTCACCTTGTTTCTGCTGCTCGCTTGGCTGATAAAAATCAGAGAACTTGGGTTCTTTCGGAGGAATCATTTGTTTGTCAGGATGTGCCTGGTTGTAGAGTTTGAAAGCGTAGTCTGTGTTCGTAAAGTTTTGTTTCGCTTGCTGTTTGATCTCATTGTTGGTTTCGATCCAGTCGAGAAGCTTCGTGCGGTCGCGAGAGTACTTCGCGTAAGCTGCCTGGTAAGCCTCGAGAGCTTTGTCGTGTCTTTCTTTTTCTTTCAAAGCGGCGTCATCTCCGCCACCCAAAGCTCGAGCAAGATAGTTGCCGCCAATGAAAGCAGCAGCGTTCAAGATAGCTCCGCCAGCCATAATCGCTACGCTGGCCATTGTGTGTATTTGTTCTTATATTATGAGAATTTTTTTTTAATTGGTGGGAAGAATTTTCTGGTCTTCTAGATATTGTTTAAGGGCAAGACTGCCTGTCATGACAGCCGTGAACTTTATATAGTTCATAAAACTGCTGCTTGGGTCGGATGTGAAGTTTTCTTTTACAACTTTTTTGGCAGCCCAGCCGATTCCGGCGGCGAGACCTGTAATGGTGGCGGCATCCATGAGCGTTTTCACGAGCTTGTTGTCGGACATGGCGGTTCAGTATAAAATAATAAAAAATATTCAATTGAAAAATTTTTTTGTTTATTCTTCACCGTTTTGCGAAGCAAAGTTTGCAACTTCTTCACCAGATTCAACTTCTTTTGTTTTTTTTATACCTCTTTTAAAAATTGTATCCTCATCCTTTTGCACCCGAATAGTGGTTTTAACGCAAGTTTTGGAAAATTCAAACCAAAGTAATGCAATACCAGCCATAGCTGCACCTTTAACAAGGCTGTCAAGAATAAAACCAAGGGACATTGTCGGTATAATAAATGAAAAATAAATGTTCAAAAGAAATTTTTTAATCCATCGGACGGATTCCTCTTTGTTTGCGAGGTCTAATGGCATTTTGGATTGTCGAAGGCGTGTCCGAAGAACGCGTTGCAACCCTTCCAATACTTTCTGCTGTAACTGGTGTGTCATCAGTTATAAGAGTTGGCGGAGCTTTAAATGTTGGACTTCTTTTTTCGTTGACAAAGGCTTTGATGTCTTCGCGTTTGACATAAGTTGTAACGATTGCACCGCCGATACCAAGCAAAGATATCCATTGATTTGTGGTGAGACCGCTTGATTGCGGCTGAGCCTCGGGCGGAGCTGGTTCCGTTACGGCCGGTGGTGTTACATTTCGCTTTGCAGCAGCAGATTTCTTTTCCTTTTCTTTTGCAATTATTGCAGCAGCCTCGACAGCAGCTTTTTTCTGTGCTTCACGAGCCTGTTTTGTTTTTTCAGCTGCAAGCTTGCCAGCAGCCACTCGCTTTGGATTTTTGGCAGGCTTTGTTGCTGGAGTTGTTGAAGTAACTTGTTTCTGTTCTTCTTGAGCGATCGGAGTTTGTGATTCACGTTGTTCGAGCTCAGCCATTATATAATGAGACAAAAATAATATTTAAATGAAAAATGCTCAGCAAACTTTTTTGGTCAGCAATTTTTAAGCATTGTTCAGTAATTACTTAGCATTTTCTTAGCATTGCTCAGAAAAATCTTCAGTAGTTAGTGTTTCAGCGCCATGGCGCTGGGACTCAAGAGTCCCTTTGGTTTGCAACTTTGTCAATTCGTTTAAATCAATGTGCTTTGTTGTGATGAGCGCAGCATTTGCAACGGCAAGAAATCGGCCGCATTTCAAAGCCAGACCGCCTGCCAAAGTGGACAGCTCTTTACTGATAATGTAGTCGTTTTTGAGTTCCTTCTGATAATCATTGACGTCCTTGATATTTACGGCCATACCAACGACTTTAGTTACAAGAAAAATAAAGCTGTCGATCAAGCTGTCGGTTGTTTTGGATCCAACGTATGCCTCATATCTCTTTAAGTACTTTTCAACTTCTTTATCTGTCAAGCGCTTCACCTGCTCGTGTGTCAGTTGCACACCGATTGCTTCTTTGGCTTTTCCTGTTGAAACAAGGATTGCAAGCTGTTCACGCAAAGCAGGAATGTCAGGGCCTTGAATGAGTGCCATAGCGCTTTCTGTACTTTCTGGTTCAGCTCCTAGCAGTTCCATTACGGAAGCTAATTCTTGTTCACTTGCAGCGCCCTTGACGCTCTCGGGAGGAGAAGTTGCGAACGGGTCAGCCATTTATTACTCTAAAAAATATGTTCAATAAGAAAATTTTGTGCCGTAAGGGGGGCGATGAGAAATGACAAGATGCGAAAACTTATTTTTTTTTAGCTTTAAAATGATTTCTTTGTAATCCTCATGGGCAAGTTCGCCAGCGTAATCCTCAAAGATTGCCTTCGTGGTCTTGGCAGAGGGGGTGTAAAAGAAAACGATTGCCGCAACATTTTCGCGGAATGAGGATGTTATGCTTGTCAATTTTTGAGTTAACACCCATATGCTCAAGCCTGCGTGGCGAGCAGAGAAAGCAAGATTCACCAACTCCCCTGTTCTTCCTTTTACATCTTTCGAAGCAGCACAGTCGTCGAGGATGATAAGCGTGTTCGTACCCTCAAAAAGAAATCTTGAAAGCCTTAACCAAGATTCCACCTCGTGCTGCTCGCAAATGAAAACAAAAAATCGAATATCTTCCTCAGCAAAGCGATAATAAGTCTTGTTGTGCGCGAACGTCGGGCAGATGAGCACGATGTAGTCAAACTTGCCTCGGAAAGGGCCACAAAGCTGATTGACCACGTATCTTGTTTTTCCTGAGTTTGTTGGTCCCACAATGAGGGCGTTGAAGGGTATATTGGCAGGATCCATCTTCGTTCGTATATGTACCTAAGGTACACTTTTTCAAAGAAAAAATTATAAAAGCACAGATTCTAACTGCCTGCCAATTATATTCATTTGGGCGTCGCTGATTACGTAAATGTGGCAGTTCAAATTACCTGAGCCGCTTGCTTTCCTCTCTAGCTCAAGCTGGACACCGTCCTTTGTGTTCACAAGGCGCGTGCCGCTTCCGTGCATCGAGTGGTCAGCCATGGAACGCAGATCAATAAGAAGGCCAAACTTGTCTTCTGTGTAAAACTTTTGCATAGTCATGTGCTGCGTTTTATTTTTTTCTTTCATGTAGAATCTTTTAACTTCTCCCCAAATGTCCATTCCTTCGATGCCGTTGTTGTACAGCATGTTTGGCGAGCCGTTGACAGTGATGCTTACTTTTGTAAGGTCCGGGTTAATGTACTTTTCCGAGCTCCTTGCACCTTTGTTATATTGCTCAATAAATAGGAGCAAGATACCTTTCATGGACCTCCTCTGCGGGTTGACCCTTAGATTCAGACGTGTGTCGGAGCCTTTTGCAAAAGTCGTCACTTTATCACGCTGGATGTGGTCGTAAGCGAACTCTTTGCCGCCCGAATAAGCGCTGAACGCTTCATCTGCAATTTCCTCGCTTCTTATCATCTCGTACTCCAGCTGGATGTTTGTCAACTTGTATTTTAGTTTTGTTGTATCTGAGCCTCTGACCACATGTTCGGCTGCCGCGAGCTTCAGTTCGAACACAAGATCGTTGTATAGTGCCTGAGGATAAAATGCCCCATGGTCAGTTAAAATCTGGTGATCCAGTCGGATGCGGTATTTATTTCCATATATCTCATTCAGCTTTTTTTCTGCGTCCACACCTGAAGTTTTCTTATCGCCAGCATTTGAGCGAATTTTGTTGAGGTCCTCGCTCTGAATGCCCTCTGGCACCCTGTCGTCGCGCTCCTCCTGCGAAAGGAAAAAATCCTCAAATATTTTGTAGATGTCATAGCCCACCGTGTCCTGCACGACGGTGCCTTCGTACTTTACAACAAACTTGTCGACCAGAGCTCGGCTGACGTTGTCAACCAGAAAGTTGTTGGCATGGCCTCCGCTCAAGTCGATGTTGAAGCGCAGCGCCAGCGAGCCAGGCACAATGACCTCGTTTTCGTTCAGCTTGGGCACTGAAACATACAACGTTTCCTCTGGATTGGCTTCTGTGCGGTCAAAAGTGATTCGTTTTACCGCGCGCTCGGCTTTCAGTGCGCCGAGTATTTTCTCTGTGCGTCCCGGTCGAAGGTTTTCTTGAACAGCAGCCATCTCTCGATTGGTTTTATTGTTAAATTGAAAAGTTTAATTTGAAAATATATATATATAAATTAAGCGATGGCAACAGGTGGTGGTGATTTTGGATTCGAGGACCCTGATTTTGACCAAGATCTTGACCACAACAGTGATAACGATGATGAAGAGGAACAAGAGGTCGACACAACCCGACCATTTCAGCCCGGGGAGGCATCCACACCCTACCATGGGGGTGAACAACATGAAATGCAAACGATGCAGCACGAACAGAGCGGGCTGCCAGACACATCCTACGAAGAAACACCTTTGCTTGACAGTGCGCAATCAATGAGCGAAAAAGCATGGAAGTCTCTAAAAGGGGTGTTTCCAGAAAGCTCATCAACAAATCTTGAAGCTTCTTACAGTCTAAAGGGCAGATTACAAGTAAAAATGGCCGGAGCTGGTAAAAAATTATATGACCTTTTCACCACCAAAAGGGGTACAGGTGGTAAACAACAGCTAAATCCAAGTCTTACAAAAGAAATCAGGAAAGAACTTGGACCAATGGCACAAGAACTTATTGAGAAAGAAAATGAAGAAATACGAGAAACCAATAGAAGATTAAGAGAATCTGAAATCCAAGTTCAAGAGCGCCAAAAAATCGCATCAGAAAAAGAAAAAGCCATCGAAGAAGTAGAAAAAAAAAGAATAAAAATCGAGCGAAATAACGCCATTATTGATCAACTTGGGTCAGCTGTTGAAAATAAATCAGAAGTAGAAAGACTTAAGCTATTAAATAAAAATCTTGAAGCTGATGTAAAAAACTCAGAAAAAGAAGTTGCTGCTCTTGAAAAACTGGCAAAAGATAAGGCAAAAGAACAAAAAAAAGCCGACCAACTAAGGGCAGTCCTCGCTGCCCAAGAGAGCAAAAGAAACACTTTGGAAGAAAATCTCAACAACACAAAAGGGTTGGATGATTTAAAAGAAAAAGAAGCCGAGATAAAACAACAAAACGAGCAAGATCAAGCTGTTATAGAGGATGAGAATGCATCCCCCACTGACAAACAAGCCGCGAAAGAAAGAGTTGCGGAAAGAACCGAGGAGCTCGGGCGTTTGCAAACGCAGATTGCAGAAAGAGAAAGGGCGCTTCCACTTCGTGAGAGGATCAAAGAGATCTTCAAAAAATATGGCGTGACAGTAACAGCAATACTTCTTGCTGCTGGTGTCACGATTGGTTCTGTTATTGGAACAATTACAAACGCGTTGAAGGCAACCGGCAAAGCGTTGGGGAAAGGCCTAAGTGATATTGGCTCAAAGGTAGCATCAGCTCTGCCTGGTCTCATTGGCTCGATTGCGAAATTTCTTTTCAAAACCGCTGGTCAAGTAATTGGATTTCTTGCAGAGCACACCTGGCTGCTTATCCTTGCTGTGGTTGCTTTTCTTGTTGAAAAATACATCAAAAAGAGACGTTAACGCATAAGGGTGTAGAGCAAAGCTGCTGCTCCAACCGCGCCAACAGCGACAGTTGCTTTGTTTATTTCGTGTGAATCATTGGCTACGGCCTTCGTAGCTTTAGCGCTTTGCGCGTTGCTAGCTGGTGTTTCAGCAGCGCTTGCGGCGGGTGCCTGATTTTTTTTTGCTGTGGCGCTCTTGTGTATAGGATTTGAAGGGTGGCTGTTTGGTGGGTTGATTTTTGATTTTCCTCCGGCCATCAGTTTAAGAGCTGCTTTTTTTGTAGCTTTATTAACCTCATCATTCACTCCTAATTTCATCCCAACAACAGCCTGCTTAAGCTGGTTATTGTAGCCAACAACGCTTTCTGTGTTTATCACCATTCGAGCGGGCATAAGCCAGGCACCTGGGCAGACTGCAAGGTTAAGCCGAACCTTAGCCTGGTCGATGGCGAGTTGGTATCTTTGGACCGACTTTGCCAGATCAGGTTGCCTTATAGCGTCTTCAACCAACACGAGGAACTCACTTTGCGCTTCCTTTGCACGGCCGCCTGTTCCAAGTATGCTACTTCGAACGTTGACCTGCGAACCCAGAATACAGTAGACAAAAGCCTCTATCGACTGGTTTACTCTCGACAAACCTGCCTGAGTAAGCCCTTCAGTGCCGTTAGGACAAAACCAGTCTGCCTGTGCATATGCAGCGTCGTCTGGCTCGATGTATTGAATCAAGTTACCTTTGCTTGCAGTTCCACCTTCATCCGAAAATTTATCGTAATCGGGGTATTTTGCTCCAGTTTTGTTTGGTCCAATGTTAGTAATCCAGATATAAACGTTACCAAGTCCGTGGTTTGCGCCTGTCGTGAAACGGAAATCGCTTGACGGGTCGACACCGAACTCAGCGCATATTCTTTTGTAAGAAGCCACGTCGTACTTGTTGTCAAACTGGCTAAACGTTGGGTCGCCAGGCAAGGCGCTTACGCTCTGAATCCCCCCCATCTGAAACAATATTCGCCTTATCGTGAAATAAACGTGAAAAAGGTAAAAATTTCGCACAATCGGTGGCAAGCTGAGAGCTGAGTGCTCTTCATCGAAAATATCTCGACTTATACCGCAGCCTGTTGTCGCGCACCATACCGCAAAGTTAAGTTGCTGTGGCCAATAGGCCATATTTTGGCTAGCAAGCCACCTTTTTGACTCTTTTCCTGATGTATGCTTCAGTTTTGTTTTTTGAAAAATCTCTCTTAATTTCGTTGTGAAATATTGGTCTGGTGTGACGTAGATGTTTATTTGGCTGTTAAATATTTTTTTCAAACTTGGTGCGGCTTCGTGAAATCCAACAGCTGGAATTGGCAAAGATGAGCCTTTTGCGCCGCTTGGTGACAGCTGTTGTGGAAAACCGCCTGAAATTTGATTCACCCCCAGTGCTTTTTTCATCTCTGGGCTCCAATATTTGCTGTCAGAGCCAAAAACATTTATCAAATGGCCTTGCCCTGCCTTGTAATAAATGTCTGCCGTTGCTGTGTGGTTGTACGCGAACTCAACCTGTGCAACAAATTTTGTTCGGTCAGCGTTTGGATATTTTGCAAGAAAAGGTTTCCATGCATTGTCTTTTGCCGCTTTAGAAATTGTAGTTGCTTCTGGGGTTTTCATCCACTTCATAAAACCTCTTGTTTTTGCATCCATGGTCCTCTTTTATATTAAACATTTTTTATTTTTATTTAATATAAAAATGGTTGTGCTGACTGTTACCACAAAAGAAAATCCGAACACTGTTTATTTTGACCAGCCTATTCCAAAACCAAGCTATATCCGGCTTTTAAGTTGTTCTCTTTACAACAGCTGGAATAGTTTGGAAAAGGATGGAATAGTTTTTTATAAACAAGTGAACAAGGAAGAGAAGGCGCGTTATATACGGCAAGGAAACTTCTCACTCGATGACATTGGGAGTATTTTTGAAAAAGGATTTCCAGAGAAAAACATGTTTTCTGTAACAAAAGGCATTGCAGGTCGTTCATTGATAATAAAAGCAAAAGAGCCCAATTTAAAAGCTTTTGGACTGAATGAAAGTCTTATTAAGTTCTTTAATTTGCCTGGGTTTGAGAATTACGCAAGTATTGAAAAGGAATTTTTTGAAACAATTGAGGTAAATAATGTTTCAAATCCTAAAAATTACTTCATCAACTGTGACCTTATCGACAAGCAACAAAGCTTGCTAAATGGTAAGCCATCAAGCCTTTTAGCGTTTTTTGACATACGTGGAAAACCGTATGAAAAAGTTTATTACCAAAATACACATTTTAACGTCTTGCGCGACGTTTCTGCTGAAGAAAATGTATCATCTCTGACTCTTTGGATTAGAGATGAGAATGGAAAGCCATTCGATTTTAACGGCACAAATCTTACATATGAGTTGGAATTGAATTAAATTAAATACAAAAATAACTTTTATGTATACGAGACCATGTCATCTGCTAATGTGCTCCCGAGTGCCCCTGCTTATGGTGATCGCGAAGAAACACAACTTTATCCAAGCCTCCCAACAAATGCCGAGAATTTTCGGCTGACTGAAATAAGTAAAATTGAAAAAGAAATATCCGCTGAGGCTGAGCATTACAGGCTTGTGTTAAAAAAATATAAAAAAGTCCGGAAAGTTATTCACTATTCCGTGGTCTGTCTTGGCGCCGTGACGGCAGCTCTGTCTTCTGGAGCTGTTGCCACTTCACTTACTGGTGTTGGAATTGTTATCGGCGTTCCTGTTGCAGCAGTAGCAGGTATATCTGGCGCAGCTTCCACTGGCCTGTCAGTTATCAACAAAAAGCTTGAACGTAAAGTTAATAAGCACTCAAGAATCCTCGCTCTGGCTGTTGCAAAACATGACTCGATAAACAGCTCTGTCTCACAAGCTCTGAATGATAATCTTGTTTCTGACAAAGAGTTTCAACTGATCACACGAGAAATGCAAAAATATCGCCAACTTAAAGATACTTTACGCTCAAACTTTGCAAAAAAACAAACAAATTCACTCCAGCCAGACATCGGAAAAATTCGGGAAGAAATCAAGAGAGAAGAACGCAAAAGATTGGAAAAAAAACTTCTCGAAAGTGCCACCGACATTTCGAAATAAAATTTCAGTCCAATAAAACATTTTTTCATTTTATAAAAGAATGATTGTCTGCGCTCATCTTGTCGTTTACTTTGTGATGGAAGCATTGTCGTTCGAGTTGCAAAAAAATGTTCGAGACATCACAAGAGAGGTTGTTGTTTGCCTGAACGAGGCAAAATAAAAGGTTAAAGCGTGCTTAAAGTGACTTTCAGCCGAGTCGAAATCAGAAAAAAAACAAACACTTGATTTAATCCCCACAGTCAAGGGCTTGTCTGAACAATGCATGCAAATTTTTTTTGTGTGTGTGGGTGAATGTCCCACAGCGTCAGACTTATGCAAAATCAACAGCTTTTTAATGATATAATAAGCAATCAATAAACATTACAAGTGTGTTAAGTAAAATAATTTTATTCAGTTGCTAAGTTAAATGTTCGTTGACAACGGCGGACATCTATGGCCGCGGTATCCAAGGTAAATTGTTCGTTGACAACGGCGGACATTCATGGCCACGGTATCCAAGGTAAATTGTTCCTTGACAACGGCGGACATCTATGGCCACGGTATCCAAGGTACATTGTTCCTTGACAACGGCAGACATCTCATGGCCGCGCGGCGTCTGTCCTTTGATGACTTGACAAGTTTTTTGTCAAGTTTGTGAACTTAGCAAGTTTTTGTCAATTCGGGTTACGCGTAACCCATTGGCATTCCAATGTGATGACGTGTTTAGGCTTTAACTTGGCCGATTTTTGTCAAGTTTGAGAACTTGGCTGATTTTGGTCAATTCGGGTTACGCGTAACCGATTGCATTCCAAAGTGATGACGTGTTTTGGCTTGTAACTTGGCAAATCTTGGTCAAGTTTGGCAAACGCTTTAGTTGTATTAGGCTATCGTTTGACATCTACAAATGATTCATGTCGATAAACTGAGTTAAATCTTCTTAATTTTGATCGAAAAATGTTTGAAAAACGTCTACAAGCATCCGATATACTTAACCTTGCGACCAAACTTCACGACCAAGCATCTGATTGTTGTCCGTAATTGCTAAGGTTTCGCGAAGCGAAGGCACGAATAGCTGATGTAAAATATTATAATCAGATCCTAGTTTGTCGTTTCCAAATGATTCATGTCCGTAAGCTGCGTCTTTGCTTCTTTTTTCGATTAAAAAGGTTTGATAAACGTCTCCATACATCGGCCATAATTGTTTGTGTAATACAAAAAAGCTTATGTGAATAATATATAGTTATAATTTTAACTGTGATTGGTCACAAAAGACGTCATTACATCGGGAAATAACCTATTAACTAAAAATAGTAATGACGCCTGGTGAATAAAATTACCGTGATCTTATATTGTTCTTTTATGTGCTAGAAAGTTCTTAGCTCAATATTTCACGGTATATTTACATGTTAGTCAAATTAAATATTGTTGTTGAATAAATCATAGCTCTCAAAAAACACATACAAAGAGTTTAAGTTGTTTTCAGGCTAAAAATATTCAAGATGAAAAAAAAAACAATTAGATTACGTCAAGGGGGTTTCCCACGTAATTGACACAGGGTAAACAATGACTTCCTGTGTTACTCAATAATTTATGCACTCACCGGAGCGTGCAAGTTTTGTTTAGCTTGTTAAAACGTTTGCGACAACACTGCTGTCTAGTTTTTTTAATTTTTCAATCAGCTCGTCTGTTAAAAAGATTGTTATTTGTTTTTCATTTTCTTTAGTTTTTTTGTAGGTTGTAAACGCTTTTCCACGAGATCTTTTCAAGTTTTTCTTTACATTCAAGTTAATTTCTCCAGTTCTCCCTCTTCCCATCTTCGTTTACTCAATAAGAGCATTTGTTCAATAGGAATTATTTCTGGCACAGCAATTAAAGGTTGGTTGTAATTTAATACAATGGCGCCATACAACGATTGGTACACTGTCGGGTCCGGCGAATCTGCTTCAGGAAGTTAGGAATGTGAAAGCCACTCACATTTTCCTCCTTTTTTTACCATTTCCACGCCTGCTTTCCCGATTTTTTTGTTAGTTTTAACCATGCTTTGCATAACGATTGCAGCTTTCTTTTTCTTAAGTTTTCTGGGATTAAACGTCTTTTTTTGCAACTAGTTTCGCGAGGGGGGTAAGAAAGGCGTCTTGCGTTCCGCGCACACTTGTAAATTAGGAGTTGTGGACACAAATTGTGACAAGGAGCGAGGCGAGCCTGGGCGAGCCGAGCGAGTTGTCACGGTTTGTGCCACAACTCCTAATTTACAAGTGTGTCGACTTGTACTCGCTCCGAGCCAAACGCTTGAGTAACACAACAGTAAATATTTCACACAAACAGAGCGCAGAGTTTTCAAACTGAAACTAGGTAAATGATTATTTATAGCTACAAGCGAGAGATCGCGTGACATGGGTCTGACGTAGTGGTAGTTTTAAATAGCTTGGACATGTCCAAGCGGTCTTTGTTTTCGCTATGTGATTTTAGGTTAAATTAAGCCCCTAAAGACTTGTACTAGTAAAAATTGCGTTCTTAATCGTTTTAAACTTCGCAGCCTTCGAGCGCTGAACCCCTTACATTCTTAATTGGTTATGTGACGTAAGATTTGGGCTACTCACGTTTTTTATTCTTATATTTGACAAGTCACGTTTTTTTTACAAGAACGGAAGTGCTGAAGCACAGCTATAGAGTGACACTTTACAAGTCACGCGCTTTGATCACCCACAGCGAAAAGTATTCCCTTGAGAAATTAAAACAGTCCCTTGAGAGTTAACAAGAATGCAATCCCTTCCGGTTCAGATTTTGGCCCAGGTAAACGCTATTCTACTTTTTTTGCTTGTAAACAAGCAAAAAAAGTCGAAAAAAGGGGCAAGGACGGGGGCTACACGCAGATAACATTAAAAAAAGACGAGGATGACGATACAATACAACAATAACACCTGTAACACCAAAATGATGACTTCAAAGATGGAAAAGAACTTAAGATAAAAATGAATAAATTATATAATATACGACAAATTACGCGCGCATGATAAGTTTAAACTACAGCAACAGTTTGGCGACACACATAAAGCGGGTATACAGTCGAACCCCGTTATTTCGAACCGTCAGGGAAAACCAAAAATTGTTCAAAATGGTGGGAGTTTTAAATAGCCGATAGTAAATGACTGAAGGGCAAATTCAAGAGATATGGGTTTTAGTTCGAAATAACGGGGAGTTCGAAATAACCGAGTTCGAATTAGCTGTACAGTATGGGGCCCAGTTTTCGGCCACTTCAGACGTAAACTTGTATTTCTTTCCTCAGAATAATCAAAGAAACGTACAATTTCTCACAGAGCTAGCTTCATCATTCAGCTTTTTGGTGTAACGCTATCGACCGGTCAATAATTAATTTGCCCGAGCAATAATAAAAATAAAAGCTCCATTTGTGGGCCCAGTTCTCGGCCAACAAAAAGTGTGTGCTCAATTTTCTGTATGAAAAAGCTCAATTAATTTTTACAGTCATAAATCACTCTGTAAACTTCTTTATGTTAAGTTGATTCCAGATCATTTTTATGAGGCTTTGTTTTACCTTAGAAAAGAAGGTTTTTAACGCGCCTAGTTGCTTGCCTATGTTAGGTGTTGTAGAAATAATAGATAAGACAAGAGTTAAAACATTTCTTTCTTTCATTCTAGCAACAGCAGATGAAATTATATTAAAAACCAAAGCGCTATGCTGTGATAGCGAGCAGGGTGGCCGAGAATAGGCAAATACGCAAAAGTCGCACGAAAAAATTCAAAGTCCGGTTCAACGAAAAGTTAATTATTCTACGTTTCACATGCCACAAATAAGCTCGTTTGGTATGGTCTTTCAGATATAATTCGAATTTAACTACATCCATGAATTTTGAGCTTTCTATAGCGAGTTGGAGGATCACTCTCAAGATAATTAGAGCACAAGAATCAGTCTATCGTTTGAAGAAATAACTTTTTTAATACAAATGAGGCATGAAAAACGCGTTGAACACAAAGTGGCCGTGAACTGGACCCGGCGAAGAACTGGGCCCCACAAAGTACTGTAGGAAAAAGGAGAACTTTAATAAACATTTTCTACGGCATTACTATTCAA
The DNA here is from genome assembly GCF_052425735.1 of Oculina patagonica. NCBI lineage: Eukaryota > Metazoa > Cnidaria > Anthozoa > Scleractinia > Oculinidae > Oculina > Oculina patagonica. The sequence goes on from NC_135762.1 coordinate 25,494,025, forward strand.
TATATAACTCCAAAGTTTCTCAATCCTTGTTTTATCACACATTTAGATATCCATCAAACACATACCTGAAAATCTCTGTTTTTCTGTTAATACTGAAAAAGTGTTCAAACTTCTCCGTGCGGCTTGTTTAATTTTGTGTATTCAAGGAGAGTTTATGACAGCGAAGTCAATTTTGGGTTAACTTGAGCCGTTTTATATTTAAGACGCTAACCAAAAAAACTGATAGTGTAACTTTTCTTGAAATTAAAAGGCTTTTGGCGGAAACAAACTGCATCATGTCCCTCAAGATAACAATAAGCGAAAGAATGAAAGAAATCGATTTTTCTAACCCCTGCAACTCATGATCAATGCTCAGTTTCTTCCGACGGCGTTCATAAAAGAGAACGGAAAGCTAGAAGTCATACATTACCACTGAAAACCATAGAAAAAATTTTTACCACCAACATTGAGAAAAACAGTTAAAAGTTGTGGCCATTTATTTCGAAATTGAACCTACACCGTTTCGAGCAAATGGCAAAGCCATTCCTGGATTCTGGTGATCAGGGCGAATGGCACCCTTTCCGTCGCTTTCCGTAAACTTTTTGACTAGTTGAGTGCATAACGTGTGTGTACTTTCTGTTTCACACCAAAAAGGCCTGTTCTACACTCTTCTCCGTCCAGGGAACTTCATGTAGTCAAACATGTACTCACCCTGGGTGGTGTGGTGTCAGGATGTTTCTTATCGTGGACATCGAGGGTAATTATGAATCATTAAATAAAAAGTGTGATAGGGTGTTAGGGTGTTTTAAAAATTGAATACAGAAGAGAATTGCACTAACAAAGGATTCAGGCATGTCAATATTTGGTGTTAAAAGCATTGAATGCGGGAAAACAAACTCACACTGACAAATGCTCAGCCATGGTGACTTTTTCGCGGTCCGTTCATCTGTTGCCAGTACTGTGGCCTCTTTGGATCTGTGTAACCATCTTCACTCCATACATCATAGCCGTGTCGTTGAACCATGTGTACCCGTTTTTGCCAAGCATCAGTCAGACGGCAAAGTATGGGCACGAACCAGAGGGGTCAATCTTCGGTTTAATGATGGCCTTCGTGGCGTTGTTTGGTTTCATGTGCTTATTCTCTCGCTATCTTCTGCTTGATGCAGTGGTACAGCACAGTTTGAAGCAAGATGATCTACAAAAGGTTATGAAGTTAAACAAGGTTGCTTTAGCGTTTGGGATTTCGTGCCTCTTTGGTGTTCTTGTAGTGGCGAACATTCAATCTTCTTTGCGTGAGGTACGTTAAGTTGGTCATTCCCTGCGCATATGTGTGGTAGATATATATTAAGGCCCTGCTATCTAGGACAAAAAGTACGAGATAGCGAGTCATTTACTAGAGTTTTTTCAGTCATTTACAAGACTTTTACCCGTTAGCTCGAACTTGGTTACCTCGAACTGTGAAATCGAGCTCGGCTGTACTACATTAGAGAGCAGTGTTTGTTACGTAAATTTTGTTAGTTCCGTTCAGTTCTCTTTGAATTCTATAATTTTACAGCAATTTTCTACAGAGTATTTACCTATTCAAGCGTGATAAAATCAAACCTATTTTTCTTTCTTGTTTTCAATGTGCACGTTCGTTATTTCAAAGCCCCGTTGCTGTATCCCGAACAAGTATTCATTTTCCTTTAGAGTTCGACATACTGGGACCCTTCTGTATTTCCTTTCACTTTTTAATGTTTTCCTTCTTTTTTCTGACACCTTTTACGTTCCTTGTTCTCTGTTTAATTTGTTATCTTAAACGTTGAGTTGAAATGTTCTAAGCGGCTTTTTTTGATAGGAACTTAAATGAGGTCTACTATGGTACCATTCATGTTGTCAAATTATATATTGAGCAAAAAGTTGTTGCAATTAGGCAAAAAGCGATTGAGCAAAAGCTATAACAAAAGCTTTATAATTCGCGCTATTCATTTGTAAATATTTTCCAAACTTAATGAGATAAAGATTTTTTCAGTTCCGAACCCGGAAATACGCACGGCTCTCTTAGGCGTGAAACTGGCTAAGAACATGTATGAGATGTATTCCGTCTTATCGATACGTAAAAACATTATTTTATGCTGCATTTTTCGCAATTCAAACAACTTTATACCATTATTCCGTCAAGAGAATAAATGTTTGTAATTATCTTTGCTAAGTTAGAATTTAAGAGAAATTTCTAACATTCGAAGGTCTGCGATGAACTAGAATGTTTTTTTATAGCTCAAAATCGCATGTCAGTGTGCCAGTAAGTTTAAAAGTAGCTTTAAGCCTGAAAATTTCACTTTTCCTTCCTCACTTCATATTCAACGTTTGAAGAAGTGTCATTTGCAGTTCATTTGCTAAGCATTGTACTGGAAATGTACCATGACTACTGTTGTTTTCATAGAAGCTTGTTTAGAACATGTTATCGCAAACTCAAAAGCGCATTAAAAGGTCGCTATTGTGACGAATATGTTTCTCGGTAAAAAGGATTCTCCATTTGACTTGAAACATTTCTTTCAATCTTTTGTTATCGTAAAACTAGATGTATAGGTGTTTTGCACCTGCTTTTAGAGCAAATCCTTCGAAAAAGAAATACGCTGAAGGTAAAAAGGGCGTGAAAAGTAATATCATTAAAATTTCCTTTATTTGCTCTTACATAATTCAAACTTAGTTGTCGATAGTGTTGACTACCACTTGAGTGAATCAAAATCACCATTAAACACCATGTTTCTTGATGATGTTTTTTCCTTGGTTTAAAAAAGATAAAAAAAAAAGATCCTGAACGACAGCAGGGCAACGCCACAGCATATGCAATTTTTCAAGTTTGGCAGTGTAGGCCAAAAATGTTAGGTACAGGGTGAAAAAAGCGTTGGCGAGCGGAGCAATGTTTAAAAAGTCCAACCGGCTAAGTTAACAAGTGGGAGGTCTAGCTTTGTGTTCCTTACTGCAAAATGTGTTCAGATGTTCCTTTTCATCGTGAACAAGTCTACCATTATAATGGAGAACTTATTATGTACTTTTCATTTCTCAAGCCGATCGATTGTCCAGTTCTAGAATCGATTTAAGAAAAATATATACAGTCGAAGCTCTCGTAAGCGGACACCCTCGGAACGCGAAAAAAGTGTCCGCAACTGGAGCTGGCCACTTACAAGAATGGTTCTCGTAAGCGGCCACTAGAAGTGTAGGGTATAGATGGCCGCTTACGGGAGCTTGCCCAGCTAACAATAACCGGACGGACGTGGATGACGACATAACAAGCACTGAAACATTGTACTGTAGTTACTGTACAATCATTGTGACGAACAACGATGTGAAGTTGATTGTTAAAAACAAGATATAGAGGCTGTTAACAGGATTTTCTTTTGGGTGTCCGCTTACGGAAGCTTAAAAACAAAGAAAAGGTCTAAGTCGCAATCTCTAAAAGTGTCCGCGGCCGCTTACGGGAATGTCCGCTTACGAGAATGTAAAAATACAGAGTTTGTATGGGAGTTAAAACGGGGTTTCAACCAAGGCGGCCGTAAGTAGAGCTGACCGCTTACGAGAGTGTCCGTTAAGAGAACTTCGACTGTACCTTCCTTATTATATAGGAAAAAACGCTCCTCTAAATTAAGGTCTTTGAAATAAACGCGACTTACATTAACCCTTTAGATCCTAACAACGCATATGTGCGTGGAAAATACCAGCAGTAATTAAAAAAATCTGCAGCTTTCACATAACTGGACACATGATAGTAATGAGCCCTCGTTATGGCAAAGTGATAATTTTCGAAGCTTTAAAAGCCAACTAACTGACTACAGCTCCAGATTTCCGTTGTATATGGTTGTTTGTTCTGCAGCAAATCCGAAAATGCCCGTTTTCTACTTCATGGGACAACAACAAAAAACGCACATCTTTGTCTCCAATTTTTTTTAATGAAAAAATAATTCCGAATCCAAAAGTGTACATTTGCAGCAAACTTCAAACCTATTTCTTTCCGTTCACTATGAAAACTTCTCATCAATCTTTCAACAGACTGAGCAATTACCATTCGATTAGAGCAATGCTTGCAAACCTGTAATTTCCTTATTGGTGACCGAAAGGAATGACTGGGTAATACAGCCGTTTCGGCGTAATGCAAGTCCACTCACCTCTATTTCATACATTTTTTATAAGTGTCGAGCCACCCAATCCTACCAACAAAATACTACACCGAACGCATTCTTTGGAAGTCAAAAGTTGTCCAAATTGCCTTGGCAGGTCTCGGAATCCATCCACAGAACGGCCAGAGAGACAACTTAACTCATGAACCACCAAGCTTCGATACAAATGTTTCTGGCGTTCCAATCATCGTCAAATCATCTCTCACCTCTGGTTTCTTTCAGAAGTTTGCCTCTACCCAGCATTCTAGCTTAATGATGCCAGCCTGGGGGCTTCTGTAGTGGAAAATGACTCGAAAAAAACACTTATAAACGACATATTCGCTAGATTCGAGCCCGTATGCTCGCTTACCAAGAAAGCAACGGCTAAGTGCTGACGTCACAATGAAAATTTGAGCCCTCAGTGTTTTGAAACAGCACACATTTTTACTTGAGCTTCTTATATGCAATCACGAAATTCGACAGATTAGCTTAAGCCCAGAAAACTGCTTTAAAAATACCAGAACCTTAGGATTCTAAGGGTTAACGCGAATTGGAGATAAAATTTCTTTAAATAAAGGAAATTAACACGAGGGACGGGGCAATTTTTCAAAATGAAGAAAATTTAGCCGATTTTCGATGTCTCGATATTTTGGCTGCCTTACCGCTTTTCTGAAGCAAGAATAAACTGGAAATATTGCAGATGACATATCTTTAAGGCTTTTACATTGTAAAAGAATGAAAAATAATGTACAGAGGAGAGAAGGATAATGTTTCCTAGTTTCTATATGTGTTCGGACAGTATCCAGTATTTGGAATGGAATTAAGGTCTTTGAAATTAACGCTCCACTTAAATAATGTCGCAGAAATTAACGCTTACAAAAAATAACGCGACTTAAGGTGGCTGATAACGGTTTTATCATTTTCCATTCCTTATACTTTGATAGGTCATTACTACAATTCTATGGTATGAAACAAATGATCAATCATTAACGCGAATTTTGATAAATCGTGTTACCGGTAACTTCATGGAGTGTTTATTTCCTATTTTAAGGAATATATTACGACTTTAAACTTAGAACGTCAATTTATGGAATGTTTGGCTGTCACAAGGAAATGATGTGGTGTGGCCTATCTTCCTCCTTATCAGTTTGTATTTTTTTTTCCTTTTTTTTAGGCTAGCCTCGACGTCAATGGTGAAATCAAAACTGGATTCTCTCTTGCCAAACTTCATGACGCCGGGACCGCACTACTGCTTGTCAGCGGAGTACTCTACTACTGGTTCCAGACCATTATTACCTATCACGCGGTCAAAGTTGGCCTCAATTCCAAGTGCATGTTCGTCTTTCGACTTGCTGTGTCCTGCACCATGACTTTCACTGGAGTTGGATATCCCTTCTTTAAATGGTTTTCAGACAAGATGTTCAGTGGAAATACGGCACAATGGCATCCAAGCGACGGTGGATACGCCTTGCACGTGATTAACAGCGCGGGGGAATGGGTCGCATGTTTGTGTCTGGCAATCTACGCTGCGTCGTTTTATAAAGAGTTTCAAACGTTTTCCATTGAAGTTTGCGGTGTCAAAAACAATGAACTGAAAAGGGGCAAGGATGGGGGCTACACGCAGATAACATTAAGGAAAAATGAAGATGATGATTAA
>NC_135762.1:25502296-25512296 GCF_052425735.1 Oculina patagonica
CTCCTTCGGGAAACAGCTGAAATTAACTGAAACCTTCTGAAATTCCTTGAAATATGTTGACGAAAACACAGCGAACAGGAAAAATGTCAGCCACTCCCCGAAGTTACTCGTGACATGTTCAGGATAGTAATCATCAGTGGCATTGTACACGCGCTAAGGAGTTTTGGCAAGTGGGTTGCCATCGTGTGAAAGATGATCATTTGTCCACACTTTTAAAACCACGTGAGCAATACCGCTCGCCGTCAAGACGCAAGTTATCAGGAGTCGAATGACCCACATTCTGCATGAGTTAATTGACAGTTTAGTAAGCTGATACGTGATGGCGGTTTCCAGAAAGCAGTATACCATTCCTCCAAGACCAAGGATCAAACTTCCGGTGAAATGCACGATCCCCAATGCCCCATGCTCCTAATCATTGGAGAGAAGTGAGATAAGGGTCAATTTGAATGCTAGCTTACGAAAGTTAACTCAAGTACATCATAAACATCAAAGAAGCGGCCCACGAGTTCAATCTTTAGCGTTTAGAATCGCTTTTCCTTCACCTGGTCGTTTTGTTCAATTCCGTTTTAGCGGCTTTTTGTAGAGCATAAAACATTCGTTTATAACAGGGGGGGGGGGGGGGGGGGGAAGAAAGTCGGCACTTTTCTTTGAATACATAGCAGTGCCTGGAAACGGCGCGAGTCTATGTCAATCAAGCCGTTGCTAAGAAAGACATCAAACCAAGGTTTTGTTTTCTCGGAAAGATTTAAATATCAATGACTGCGTGCGTGTGAAATGCGAATAGTCGCGGTGTTTGCGTTTGATGTTCTACGCCTAATGTCTCACGTCACTGAGAATGTTTTGGCGGCGTGGAGTAACAACCGAAAAATTTGTCACGGTTGAAATTTAACAACCAAAAAATGGGAAATAATTTCAGAACCATTGGAGTAATTTAATTAGTATAATTCACAAGCCTTCTTTTGCCAGACTGGTCACCGTTATTACTGTTCACGGTTGTTTTGATATCCGGAAGACTTCAAAGGAGCAATCGATCAAAATGCAAATAGCTATTGTGTTTTGTGCACGATCAAGACCAAATCATGCGAATTAAACAATGAATTTTGTCAAGCTATTCACTACACCCTTAGCAACCATTCGATAACTACTGCGCAGTCTCGGTTGCCCGGCACCGCTATGATCACTTTTTGAGTCGTGTAACAAAGGAAGTTTCTCCCCCCCCCCCCCCCCCTGGTTTATAATGACGTTTCTCTGATAAATTTAATTTCCTCTGCGTTTGCGGAAAATAGTCCGCTTATCAGATCTAGTCTGTTCAGAAAAGAACGCGCGCGAGAGAAAACAGCGAGTTCGTAGCACGAGGTGAGCCGAGGTAGTAGCGCAGTGAGCACGGGAGGAAACTTTATTGGATTTCCAAACAAAATTATCTAATACTCTTCAGTTCTGTTCTTGTATTTTTGCGCAAATGTTTTCGTAATTATTCTATCCCTAAAACGGCTTGTACTTGACCGTTACGCTTTTGTTTGTAATCAGTTGCAGAAAAACAAAAGAATTTTGACAGATAATTGCAAAATGAATACCTATGTACGTAGTCTCCCTTTAAATGTACGCGCGCTTTCGTAGGCGTAACTTATATATTACCATATATTATGAACAGAGTTTGCACAATGCAAAATGCATTTTCGACTTTTTAAGTGTTTCCTTCGGTTTATTATCCTTGTTTTATAGTTATCTTTTACTATGCGAATCCGAAATCAAAAGGTGAACACCTCGACCTTGATTTCGACAGCGACAAATATACACCCAGATATATTTGGCCCGGCGTATAGGGCAAATATACAGTGTACACTCTCTTTTGTAAGAACGTCTAATTTTTGGCCCAGGCTGAAAGTTCTTAACCTTTGTCAAATTTATGAGCCTTAAATGTTCTCAACATATTCTTATTCTGTAAATTTTAAGCACAGAGTGGAATTGCAGTAAATTCATTCACGTCACCAATGAGTGATGACAATGTTGATTACAGGTCAGGATTTGAATAAAGATTTATTCATTTCGGCATATATTTGTCACTCACAACAGATAGAAAAAAAAATTCGCTCCGGCTTAACCAAATTTTAGCCTTGGTCACGTTCTTCGACGCTCTTATAAAAAACGTTCTTATAAAAAAGGAGTGTACAACTGATAATGTGGCTTATTCAAGAGCGACGCAAATTCCGAAAAGAAAACATTTATGCAAAAGGCGACCAACATACGATATATAGCCCTAGGATACTGGACTAAAACTACTTTAAAATGGTTTTGCTGATTGGCTGTTTCATGTCCGACACAAATTACCGAAAAAATATTTATGCAAACATAAGTTACCCTCAAGACGAATAATTAAGATAGAGATACACGAGAGTAAAAACTTCAGTGAAGGTGGATTTCTAGTGGCGCGTATATCTTTTTTATGTACGTTAATTCACGTGGGCAGAAAAAAATTTAGAGACAACGTATGAACGACTTGCGTCAACGTTTACTATACGCAAGTCGTTTATACATTGTCTCTAAATTTTTTCGCGCACGTAAATTAACGTACATAAAAAAGATATACGCGCCTGACTAGAAATCCACCTTTTTTCACGATCGTAAACGCGCGTAAACAATTACGCGTCACTAGAAATCCACCATAATACAGCGCTAGTATATGTCCGAAAATACAAATTATGTTCTCAATACAGCTAGGGTGATTGGTTATCTGATCTTGTATTATAAATTCGCGTTTGGTAGTTGCGGTTGAGTAGATATATTGAACACTCGAGCGAGTGTTTCATCGCACTGATTTCAAACACCACCAACTTCGTGAAAAATACTTCCATGCCGCATTTTCAACTCTCTTCTCGGTGTTTTTAAATGTGATGTATATAACACTTCTTCTCTAAATTAATATATTACGTGCAGTTATGCCTGTTTTTCTCTGTATATCAATTGAATCAATATCAAACAATATTATGATACATTTTTGCGAACATGTTGTAATTCCAATTTTACGTGATTTACACAAAATAACAAAAAGCTCAACACTTGTTCTAATCGCAAAAATTGACACTGCAAAACACATAAAATATCGTTAATGCGCAATAGTTGAATCCCTTGCCAAACAAGAACTATGTTCACCGATCGAGAGGTGATGGATGTTAAGCTCGGCTCGACTTATCATTCGAGCGCCGCGCAAGTTTAATGACAAAATAACAGTCGAACACTTCAATTTACCCCAATTTCTCGAACCAAATTCTCGTTTTCCTTGGAGATTCGAAACAACCCCCAACAGAAGTCAAACGCAGGGCCTTTCAGCTTGCGTTGGATACCCCCTTAAGACTCTTATAACAATTTTGGCCGGTTCAAATTCGATTTGAGTAAAGCTAAGGCAGTGATGAGGTTAATAAAGAACGGCGCGAAATTAAGGGGCCGAAACTTTGATCCCACACGGCGTAACAATCACAAAAAATTTCTGGACACATTCTTCAAGAAAATCACTGTTGTCCATTCTTACCTCTCCGCTTGGAAAGCGGAAATTTCCAGCGATGGTAACACCTATCATAGATCCGATTCCAAACGTAAGAGAGGCAATCCTTAAACGAGAGATTAGTCCAGTCTGGCTACTTTCCTTGGCACCACGGGTGGCCATTTCAACTTGCAGAAAGCGAAGGAACACGGTGATGAGTCCAACAAACGCGATTGTATCAAGGAATTGGTTAAAGATGGAACCCTGTGGTTGAAAAGCGGCCGTTTTGCTGACACTTGGAAGAACCGGTTCAACATCATGCTCAAGACATGCGATTAGGTACGATACAATCATGGCAAAGACCAACAGAATTGACAAAGAAAGTGGAAGAAATCCAAGGCCTCGGGTGATGGTAGCCATTTCGTTTGTCACTCGTCTCACTTTTTCCGGTTTAAAGAAAAAGTCTAAAATTTCATTAAATCACTTCAAAATACCCTGAAACTCATTTGCATTTTATCGAATAACAATAGTTTCTATTGTTTTCTGCCTCGTTCTTCAAAGGGTTCCGACTCGGTGAACCTCCTTTAAGTACTTGAGTAAAAATATTCATACCGATTTGACCTTGAAAACAAAAACGATATTACCATAGTAGCACTGAAAATATTGTTTTACCACGAGACCCATCGTATCTATTGTCTCAGCTGTTTACATGATGACACCTGTTAAATAAACAACCTTATTCTGTCAACAGCTGTGACTACACACGTAAGATCTCTTTTTTAATAAGAACACCTTAACACTCCAAGGACCACACGAAAGTACCCCAGTTACAGTACAGTTGCCACTAGACAAAGTTTTTGATCAATTTTTGACAGCCTTGTGACAACGCTCTGATGCTTTTTGTTCAAACTTGCCGATTAAAGTGCAAGAAATTTGAGAGTAGTTCCTAATTTGCCTTTTTGCTTGGGGCAATTATGTATTCCTCCCCTTCACTCCTTGCATTTTGATTAGCCAATTGAAACAGAAGCCTTGACACAAAGTTGCCAAAAAATACTGACTTAAAAGCTTTGTCAAGTGTTGACAGATGTACGGCGAATAGCACTGTGTAACGAGCTTAGGAAAATATATCTTAAAGGTACTATGTGACGGATTTTACAAGATTTTTGAAGAGCCAAAATTTTTATTGTGTCACAGGAATTAAACCTTAAAATAATAATCCGTTTTTATTCAAAATTGCTAAATTAGAGCACTAAAACTGTTAAAGACCATCGTTGGCTGTGGATGGCTCGGATGAAAACAGATTGCAACTTGAAAATTGAAAAAGTTAGGCAAACGTCTTCAAGTTGTTTCCGCGCATCATCAAAGAATCAATATTTTAATTATAGCCGTAGCTTGATTTCTGTCCACAAATTTAAGTTATATCTAGCCTTCCCTGGATGTTCAAAGATAACGTTTTTCGTGACTTAAGTTGCCTATCATTAATTTCAGAACAGTTTAGACCAAAAATCTGCTAACTCCCCGTGAGATAGCTCGTTTAAAAAGCACAACCGAAAACTGAGCAATTTGCATGACACACCAGTTTCGTGCAAACTTCTTATGGCACTATCTGTTACTCGGAAACAGAATACTAAATAGACATCACAGGCGAGTGGGTGGAAAAACGAACCAGCGAGTGCATGGAGCGAACAGTTTTCCGAAAGCAGAGCGATTGTAACAAACACCCCTAAATAGTTTTAAACTGAATTGCGCCTTTGGTACTTGCGTACACTTGCGATTCATTTGGATTACATATAAAGAGAAGCATATCACTTTAGGTGATATGCTTTTTTTTGATATAAACAAAAAGTAGAATTAATAAGCTAGAGCTTGAAACTTGACTAAACGGAATACAACAATTGAACAAGAAACGAAAGAATAAAAGAAAAACGATTACTTATAAGTTCGGTACGGAAGTCCGGGAAGACAAGAACTTATTTCTAAACCAAAGCATACAAAACTCTACACGGATCGATTTAATTCAATAGCACTAATGATGATACGAAATTAACTATTACATAATGCGACACCGAGAAACTAACTTGCACAAAAATACATAAATAATGAACTACGCTAAGCCCGGGCCAAACGAGGATGAGAGTTGACGAGAGTTGACTCTCATGAGAGTTTACGTCGACTCACATCGACTATCATCGACTCGGGCCAAACGCGAGAAAACTCTCATTGACTCTCATGAATAATTTGAACACATTCAAAGTCGATGAGAGCGCACGAGAGTCAATGAGAGCGCATGAGAGTCGCTGAGAGTGCATGAGAATTCCATGCCAAACGAGAGTGAGAGTTTGAACTCTCATCAACTCTCATCCTCGTTTGGTCCGGGCTTTAAAAATCAAAGTCTCTTCGAGATATCGACGTTTTTGCATGAAGTACGAGTCGAAGGTTTATCCTGTGCATTGTTCTTCGAACTTATCATTACAGTTTCTTTGTAGTTTAGTTTAACAATTTCCTATCTTCGCGGAGGAAATGCAGCCATATAATTTTGTCAAAAATGGCTCGTCCGTGCCGGGTATTTATACACATATTCCTTAACATTACACAAATAAACAGTGCAAATTTCACCGAGATCTGACAATTCTATACTTTAAAATTGCAAAATTTAAAAATTTAAAATTTTCGTCGCGTGGCCCTCTCGCGCCTTTCGCGTTTCTCCCATTCGCGCGCTAGAAAATAACGACGCCTGCCACGCAGGCTCCCGGGGGGGGGGTGTACTCCCTATAACGGCCTATACGGGGAGGCTCCGCCCGAAAGGGGTACCTTTTTCAGGCTTCAGGTATATAAAAGGGTAGGTATTTCACGAGTTTAAGTATATGAAAGGGTATGGAAATCTGTCATTTGGCTATTTATAAGGGCCTTTAATTAAAATATTTCGAACAGACGCAATTTATGGCTGTATTATTTTAATTTATTAAGCGTTACATAATCAAAGTCTCTTCGAGATGTCGACGTTTTTGCATGAAGTATGAGTCGAAGGTTTATCCTGTGCATTGTTCTTCGAACTTATCATTACAGTTTCTTTGTAGTTTAGTTTAACAATTTCCTATCTTCGCGGAGGAAAGGCAGCCATATAATTTTGTCAAAAATGGCTCGTCCGCGCCGGGTATTTATACACATATTCCTTAACATTACACAAATAAACAGTGCAAGTTTCACCGAGATCTGACAATTCTATACTTTAAAATTGCAAGGACCTTTCGAGCCAGTCGATTACGGCAGCGAAATTAGCAAATGAAACAGCAAAATATGCTTAAAAAATATACATTTTGTTTTTGCGACGCATATTTGAATTGTTATAGCCGGGTAGACCGCTGTTCAATGTGTTCAAGGCCGTATCGTTACGATTGCTCCACGAAAAAGCACGAAAAAAAATACGGATATTTCCGACTACTGTCGGAGAAAACATTGCGCATATAATTGGGCGTAAACAAATCGTTACACTCAAGCTGCGTTTTGTCTAGGCTCTGCGAGGGTCGGATATCAAGACCCAGGATTAAACAAAAGCCATATATACAGTGAATGCTTTCGAATTATATTTGAAGATGAAATACGAAAAATTTTGCTGTCTTTGACTGAAATTCCACTCGAACTGCGTAGATACGATCGCATGTTGTAAAGCCGATTCATGCAACATTGCTGTCATTCCCTGTCACGCGAGGTCACGTCCCTAACGACCTAGGCTGATGACGAAATAGAGTTGCGCTTGCATGTAGCGACCAAATTTGGCCTAATTTTTAACCGCTCCTAAGCTAAAAGAAGCCCCCATCTCTTGCATTTTTTTAACTTCAATAATATCTTTGAAAAGAGCGAGTTTTTTTGTATTTTTATTTTTGACGTTTTAATTTTTAAACGATAGTTAGTTTTATTTATTGTTTTTAGTTCGCAATCATTTGTCGACGCTTTTTATAGATCGCCTTTCAGACACAGTGTTGGGATAAGAAAGCTGACATCACTTTTAAAATTTTATATAACGTTTGTAAATTGACAAATCACGTTTTTTTCACGAGATCGCAAGTGATCACCCACAGCGGAAAGTAATCCCTTGAGAAATTAAAACAGTCCCTTGATAAATTAAAAAAGTCCCTTGAGAGTTTACAAATATGGTTCCAAATTTTGTTCACATAACCCCTATTCTACTTTTTGCTTGTAAACAAGCGTCGAAAAAATGACAAGAAAACGTCTTTTTAAGTCCACGCCAGTCTCTTAGGTATATCAAAGGGGACCTTTTTCAGTTAAAGGTATATGAAAGGGACAGTCAAAAATGTATATAAAAGGGTAAGGGTTAGAACTTGGGGCGGAGCCTCCCCGTATAAAACTTGAGTACCCCCCCCCCCCGGGCGCAGGCTACGCAGGCTAGCGTACGAGCCCACAAAAAAGCACAAAAAAAGTCCGACTACTGTCGGAGAAAACTGGCTCAAAAATGGCTTGTCCGCGCCGGGTATTTATACACATATTCCTTAACATTACACAAATAAACAGTCAATTTCACCGAGATCTGACAATTCTATACTTTAAAATTCAAGGACCTTCGAGCCAGTCGATTACGGCAGCGAAATAGAAATGAAACAGAAAATATAATGCAGCGTAAACACGCCCAAGCTGCGTTTTGTCTAGCTCTCGAGGCGGAACAAGACCCAGGATTAAACAAAAGCCATATATACAGTGAATGCTTTCGAATATATTGAAGATGAAATAAAAATTTTCGATATCCACTCGAACCGTAGATGATCGCATGTTGTAAAGCCGATTCATGCAACATTGCTGTCATTCCCTGTCAACGCGAGGTCACGTCCCTAACGACCTAGGCTGATGACGAAATAGAGTTGCGCTTGCAGTAGCGACCAATTTGGCCTAATTTTTAACCGCTCCTAAGCTAAAAGAAGCCCCCATCTCTTGCATTTGTTTTAACTTCAATAATATCTTTGAAAAGAGCGAGTTTTTCGGTATGGTTTTTTTTACGTTTGTAATTTTTAAACGATGTAAGTGTAGTGATTATTTATTCGTGTTTTAGTTACGCAATCATTGTTTGTGCGACGCTTTTTATAGATCGCCTTTCAGACACACGTGGTTGAGATAAGAAAGCTGACATTCACTTTAAATTTTATACGTTTGTAAAGTGACAAGTCACGTTTACGAGATCGCAAGTGATCACCCACAGCGGAAAGTAATCCCTTGAGAAATTAAAACAGTCCCTTGAGAAATTAAAAAAGTCCCTTGAGAGTTTACAAATATTGGTTCCAAATTTTGTTCACTAACCCCTTTCTACGTTTTTAGTTGTAAACAAGCAAAAACGTCGAAAAAACTGAACAAAAAACTGATGAGAATTATAACGAAATACAGGGCAAGAATTGAATAACTACTTGGGGTGGAGGGAAAATAAATTAAACAGTATTCCGATTCCGCTTATAACTCCGTCGCTAATGACGACTCCGACAATGTAGTTTACACTGGATAACAGACGGAGTCATAAGTGGAATAGAAATTCTGCTTAATTTATTTCCCTTCCATCCCAAGTACAGTGTTGATTTAATCTATCCAACCTAGCCCTAATAATCCAACATTGCTTCAAGGGGAGAGGGTAGAAAACATTGAATAATGGTTTCTTTCTTGTTTAGACTTTGTCACTGGGCGATTCAAGGACTTTCGAACGGCAATAGAGAAAGTTCATACCCAAAGCAACCCTGGGCGGAGGGTACTCAAAAAAGTTTTATACTGGGAGGCTCGGCCCCGAGGTCTAACCCCTCACCTTTTATATACCATTTTGACAGAAAAGGGACCCCTTCCTATACCTTTTATTGAAAAAAGTAACCCCTTTCATATACCTACACGACACCATATATACTTAAAACAGAACGTTTTCTTGACATTTTTATGTAGCGCTTAATAAATTAAGACGATATAGCCGTAAGTTGCGTCTGTTCGAAATATTTAATTTAAAGGCCTTTTTAAATATCTTAGTGACAGAATTTCCTACCCTTTCATATACCTAAACTTGTGAAATCTCTACCCTTTTATATACCTGAAACCTGAAAAGGTACCCCTTTCGAGCGGAGCCTCTCCTGACTCGTCCCCAGTCGTATTTTGAGTCCGTCTTGAGTCGACTGCTTGTAATTTTCGCATAAGAGACGACTGGGGACGAGTCAGTTTCTGCGCGGTCATTTTGGAAACGTTTTCGTAAAGCCGTCGGAAATCTTTGTAGTTTTTGCTGTAATCACAAAGTAAGATTTCTGCATAAGGTTACTTGATAATGGTTGGTTTAATGTTAAGTTACTTTAAAATGGCTAAAGAAAGAATTTTGATTACTGCAATAAACTGATAAATCTCTGCTACATGTCGCTGCCACATTATCTTCGTATGTCAGCACCTTTGGAGTATCAAGGGTATACAAAATAGACCTTATCACGGTTTTGGACGCCATCTTGACGGGCAGGCAACGCCCTCGGAAATTGCAGTGTTTATGGGAATCCGATG